>NW_028245308.1:0-21048 GCF_964263255.1 Lissotriton vulgaris
GGCGGGCCGCCCAAGAGACCATTTCCGGGACTGTCCGGAAATGGTCTCTTTTTCGTTATGTATGTCCATTATACACCCTCTGTTTCACGTCCCGAACCTACCATGGTAGAAACTAGAAAACACAGGCACATGAACGTAAGGTCGCACTCAACGTGCTACTTCCTCCAATTGCAACCACGTATTCTTATGGTCAGGCCGATTCCGAGAAATAAGCCCCTGTTTGCCAAGACACAACGACCAATTCCGGGAAACCAGGGCCCGTTTGCTAAAGACACGACACCAAACATCCTGTCAACGACCAGTTCTCTTTTCTCTCTCTCTCTTTCTCTCTTATCTAAGGAACCAGCCTAGGGTTATTTCTCAATGCTCTGCTTCTGCTGTGACTTCCTCATGATTAAAGACATAGTCACGCTTCTTCCTGTCATGACTTCTGTATGATTTTGACACAGTTACGCTGCCATGACTTCTGTAAAATTATGACACGGCTATCCGAGTTTTACTGACTTCTGTAAAATTACAACACAGCTATCCAAGTTTTTCTCAAGGGAAGCTCCTCCTCTTTTCTATGTCTAAAGTGTATAAATACCATGTCTTCTTTGATTAAAGTAGAGACTATTCCCGAGCCTCCTTAGGTGACGGAGCTCTCCCTTAACTCGAGTTACTGAATAAAGACCCTTGAATTCTAACCACCACGGACTCTGCTCTTCATGCTTGACCATATTGATATTATAGAAATTCCGATCAAGGTAAATTACTAAAATATTTACCACAGTAAATTGGCACCCAAACAGGTACTTCCCTTTCTCCCCACACGCCGGTGATGCGGACCCGAACCTGTCTCTCCAGATACTGACAGACTTCAACGTGCACACTGCAGGGTGTTCCTGCATGAACTCCTTCGTGTCGAAGAGGGACCGAGCCGCGGCCTAGCCATCCATACGAGGCTGTGAGGATGACAGCGGAAGTCTCGACCCAGAGCCCAAATCTTGTGAAGTTGCCGAGTTCGAGGTCTTCAGAACCCCGACAAGTCCCCCGATCAAGAGAGCAGCGCAACTAGTCCAGTGTCCAGATCTTCAAGATCTTCAAGTTCTCTGCACCTCGGTGAGTACTGCTGGGGGTGTATCAAGACGGGTTCTGATTTATTCAGAGCACGGTCAAGATGGATTCTGATTTTTCAGAGCGCGGTCAAGACGGGTTCTAGGTTTCTAGAAAACGGTATGTTTGTATTCTGATACTCAGGATATATCAAGTTATCAAGTGTAAGTTTTTGTTGTTTGTTGTCACAATGCCTTTGTTTTCAAAGTTGTGTAAACTGGGTACCCGAAGGGGGTTACTGGAACAAGATGTACCAGTCCCCCCAAAGGATACTCCTGGTTTTCTTATGTATACAAAATACGGAATTGGTGCTGTTTTGTACTTAGATCTTTGGAAAGAGTACACTCAAGATTTAGAAATTGCGATCAGATGGCCAAAGAGTGGCACATGGGATTTGAATTGTATCATGGCAGTTGAAAAGAAATGTTGGGAAAAGAAAGCAAGACCCTCGATGTTAGAGAGTATCGAATTATGGCGAAAGGAAGCACATCAAAGGGAACAGAAAGAGCAAAGGAAAGAAGAGAAAGCAAATAGAATGTCAGAAGAAAGTAAGATGAGAAAGTTACGAGAACAGAATGCGGATATTAATTTTGAACAAATAAAGAGGGAGGCCTTGGCCTCGGTGACGGGTATGTATCCCGTCCTTTCACAAAGGACAGAGTCCGATGATAACCCTAGGATTCCCACAGCACCTCCATGTCCTAAAATTCCTTCTGCTCCCAAAGACTTCATTACCACCTATTTAATGGAACCACCTCCTGCTTATACTAATCAGACAGTCAGACGGGTAATTACTCAGACGGAAACCATCCCTGATACTTCAGATGGTGTTCTGCCTCTGTTAGAATGTGAATTTGAACCGACTCCAGGAGAGGGTCCACAAGCAGATGTCTCCTATCGCTTACGCGAAGCTTTAGAAGGCATACGGGAGGTACCAAACATCACAAATTGCCTGAATAAAATTTACAAAGCTCTCCGAACAGGAGAAAACTTAGAAGTCCTACAAGAAGCTATTAAAAATAGACCTATCGCTCATAAAAAATGTCTCTCACGATTTATGATTACCTGCTTTATCCGAATTATATCAAGTGCAGGGAAAAAGGTTCCTGACGACTTACTTCAGCTAGATCAAGCAGTGGTAGGGGGGAATTATAATAAAATTAAGGAAATAGACTTCTTCATCCCTCTCTTTACCAGTAAAGTCTCCGACTCTCACCAGAAAAATGCCCCTACCCAAGAGACAGAGAATGGGGGTACAGACGAAGATAGGGAAGAAGGAGCTGCTTTTCAGGGATCAGTACGTTCTCGTATCCCTCGTTCCCAAAGTAGCAGACAACTTAGGAATAAGTCTAAAAAATTATCAGCTTCTTCAGACCAATCATTTCAATTAACACAAGAAGCTTTAGATGACTGGATGGATGACAAACCTCCACTCACCACACGAGAAAAAGAACTCGCCCGATCAAGCACCCATTGGGTGTCCCAATACTCTATATATGGCCCTGACATAGTCGCCCAAATGTTCTTATCGCTCCCCATGACATCTCAAAGACTAGCCAGTATCTATATGGTTCAACACCTCATTACATTGTATGAAGCCACTAGCCACCCACCCAAAATGTTACATCCTCTTTTACGAGATTGTCTAGAAGGGAGGTGGGTGACAAGGGGACAAGAATTCCTAAACATTTTCCTAGACCAACGACAACGCTATGTCCAATACCATTCTAATGTTTATGACTCAAATCCTCCTCAGTATGACCAAGGTCAATTTCCTCTCCGAGAAGTACATTACGTTGCAGATTCTGCAGGAAAGCTACAACAAACATTTGTCTACACACCCCTGACAAAAATAGAAATATTAGAAATGAAGAAAATGGTCCCTTCTCATGAAAAAGATCCTTCAGGTTTCCATAGGAAACTCAAAGACATCCTTCAAATGGGTTCCTTTACTTATAAGGATCTCAATATTCTCCTCAAAGTCTTACTGCCTCAAGGAACATATGACAAACTAAAAGGGAAAGATTGGGAGGTAGAAGGGAAAAGATAGCATGGACAGCTTTAGAGATAGAAGAAAATACTCGTGCTCCTGGACAAGGCTTGGGACCTCTAGTCCTAGAACTCCCTCGCCTTCTCCCGAAAATACTCTCCCAGTTGTTGACCACTAAAAAGGAAGATTGGGATGCTATCTCTGCATGCAAACAAAAACCAGATGAGGATGTAGGGGACTATTATACCAGACTAGAAAAATGTGTCTTATTAATAGCGGTCTCTCCTCAGGTGGAGATGCCTATAGTCGATTGTTTGTTTCGAAGCTTGTAGAGAATGCCTTACAACTAATAAAAGACAGAGTATTAAAAGTTGAAGTTCCCCTTCACAAGCACTTCAGATGCTCCAGTATCATCAGAATAGAATTAGAGACGAACATGAACAGGAGAAAAAGAGGACAAAAGATACTAAAATGAAAGTACTGGTAGCACAGACCAATACAATTCCTCAGACTCAGAAGCAACGTCCAGAAACACAAGAAAAGGTTACTTGTAATTATTGTAAAAAGCCTGGACATTTTGTACGTGACTGTCCAGTACTACAGCATAATATTGCTACTGGAAAGGCGCAGCCTCGCCCCTATACCACTCGTCCCTCTGCCCCAACATCAACTCCCCCAGCTGATACTAAACTAGCCACACAACTCTATCAGTATCCCGTGGCATCCTATCCTGAGTTCCCTACAATTTCATGAGACAGCTGGGAGGAACACGACAGTCGTCCACTAATCCCGGTCCCGCACTGCCCTCCCATACACCGTACAGGTAGAGGGACCCAGGGATCAGCCGCACTGCCCTCCCACACACCGTAAAGGTAGAGAGACCCAGGGCTCAGCCGCACTGCCCTCCCAGACACTGTACAGGTAGAGGGGCCCAGGGCTCAGCCACACTGCCCTCCAGACACTGTACAGGTAGAGGAGCCCAGGGCTCAGCCACACTGCCCTCCCAGACACTGTACAGGTAGAGGGGCCCAGGGCTCAGCCACACTACCCTCCAGACACTGTACAGGTAGAGAGACCCAGGGCTCAGCTGCACTGCCCTCCCAGACACTGTACAGGTAGAGGGGCCCAGGGCTCAGCCACACTGCCCTCCAGACACTGTACAGGTAGAGAGACCCAGGGCTCAGCTGCACTGCCCTCCCACACACTGTACAGGTACAGGGACCCAGGCCTCAGCCGCACTGCCCTTCCAGACACTGTACAGGTAGAGGGGCCCAGGGCTCAGCCGCACTACCCTCCCAGACACTGTACAGGCAGAGAGACCCAGGGCTCAGCCGCACTGCCCTCCCAGACACCGTACAGGCAGAGGGACCTAGGGCTCAGCAACACTGCCCTCCCACACCCTGTACAGGGAGAGGGACCCAGGGCTCAGACGCACTGCCCTCCCAGACACTTTACAGGTAGAGGGGCCCAGGGCTCAGCCGCACTGCCTCCCAGACACTGTACAGGTACAGGGACCCAGGCCTCAGCCGCACTGCCCCTCCAGACACTGTACAGGTAGAGGGGCCCAGGGCTCAGCCGCACTGCCCTTCCAGACACTGTACAGGCAGAGAGACCCAGGGCTCAGCCGCACTGCCCTCCCAGACACTGTACAGGCAGAGGGACCTAGGGCTCAGCAACACTGCCCTCCCACACCCTGTACAGGTAGAGGGACCCAGGGCACAGCTGCACTGCCCTCCCAGACACTGTACAGGTAGAGGGGCCCAGGGATCAGCCGCACTGCCCTCCCACACACCGTAAAGGTAGAGAGACCCAGGGCTCAGCCGCACTGCCCTCCCAGACACTGTACAGGTAGAGGGGCCCAGGGCTCAGCCACACTGCCCTCCAGACACTGTACAGGTAGAGGGGCCCAGGGCTCAGCCGCACTGCCCTTCCAGACACTGTACAGGCAGAGAGACCCAGGGCTCAGCCGCACTGCCCTCACAGACACTGTACAGGCAGAGGGACCTAGGGCTCAGCAACACTGCCCTCCCACACCCTGTACAGGTAGAGGGGCCCAGGGCTCAGCCGCACTGCCCTCCCAGACACTGTACAGGTAGAGGGGCACAGGGTTCAGCCACACTGCCCTCCAGACACTGTACAGGTAGAGGGGCCCAGGGCTCAGCCGCACTGCCCTCCCAGACACTGTACAGGTAGAGGGGCCCAGGGCTCAGCCACACTGCCCTCCAGACACTGTACAGGTAGAGGGACCAGGGCTCAGCCGCACTGCCCTTCCAGACACTGTACAGGTAGAGAGACCCAGGGCTCAGCTGCACTGCCCTCCCTGACACTGTACAGGTAGAGGGGCCCAGGGCTCAGCCACACTGCCCTCCAGACACTGTACAGGTAGAGGGGCCCAGGGCTCAGCCGCACTGCCTCCCAGACACTGTACAGGTACAGGGACCCAGAGCTCAGCTGCACTGCCCTCCAGACACTGTACAGGTAGAGAGACCCAGGGCTCAGCTGCACTGCCCTCCCAGACACTGTACAGGTAGAGGGGCCCAGGGCTCAGCCACACTGCCCTCCAGACACTGTACAGGTAGAGAGACCCAGGGCTCAGCTGCACTGCCCTCCCACACTCTGTACAGGTACAGGGACCCAGGCCTCAGCCGCACTGCCCTTCCAGACACTGTACAGGTAGAGGGGCCCAGGGCTCAGCCGCACTACCCTCCCAGACACTGTACAGGTAGAGAGACCCAGGGGTCAGCTGCACTGCCCTCCCAGACACTGTACAGGTAGAGGGGCCCAGGGCTCAGCCACACTGCCCTCCAGACACTGTACAGGTAGAGGGGCCCAGGGCTCAGCCGCACTGCCTCCCAGACACTGTACAGGTACAGGGACCCAGAGCTCAGCCGCACTGCCCTCCAGACACTGTACAGGTAGAGAGACCCAGGGCTCAGCTGCACTGCCCTCCCAGACACTGTACAGGTAAAGGGGCCCAGGGCTCAGCCACACTGCCCTCCAGACACTGTACAGGTAGAGAGACCCAGGGCTCAGCTGCACTGCCCTCCCACACACTGTACAGGTACAGGGACCCAGGCCTCAGCCGCACTGCCCTTCCAGACACTGTACAGGTAGAGGGGCCCAGGGCTCAGCCGCACTACCCTCCCAGACACTGTACAGGCAGAGAGACCCAGGGCTCAGCCGCACTGCCCTCCCAGACACTGTACAGGTAGAGGGGCCCAGGGCTCAGCCACACTGCCCTCCAGACACTTTACAGGTAGAGAGACCCAGGGCTCAGCTGCACTGCCCTCCCAGACACTGTACAGGTAGAGGGGCCCAGGGCTCAGCCACACTGCCCTTCCAGACACTGTACAGGTAGAGAGACCCAGGGCTCAGCTGCACTGCCCTCCCAGACACTGTACAGGTAGAGGGGCCCAGGGCTCAGCCACACTGCCCTCCAGACACTGTACAGGTAGAGGGGCCCAGGGCTCAGCCGCACTGCCTCCCAGACACTGTACAGGTACAGGGACCCAGAGCTCAGCCGCACTGCCCTCCAGACACTGTACAGGTAGAGAGACCCAGGGCTCAGCTGCACTGCCCTCCCAGACACTGTACAGGTAGAGGGGCCCAGGGCTCAGCCACACTGCCCTCCAGACACTGTACAGGTAGAGAGACCCAGGGCTCAGCTGCACTGCCCTCCCACACACTGTACAGGTACAGGGACCCAGGCCTCAGCCGCACTGCCCTTCCAGACACTGTACAGGTAGAGGGGCCCAGGGCTCAGCCGCACTACCCTCCCAGACACTGTACAGGCAGAGAGACCCAGGGCTCAGCCGCACTGCCCTCCCAGACACTGTACAGGCAGAGGGACCTAGGGCTCAGCAACACTGCCCTCCCACACCCTGTACAGGTAGAGGGACCCAGGGCTCAGCCGCACTGCCCTCCCAGACACTTTACAGGTAGAGGGGCCCAGGGCTCAGCCGCACTGCCTCCCAGACACTGTACAGGTACAGGGACCCAGGCCTCAGCCGCACTGCCCTTCCAGACACTGTACAGGTAGAGGGGCCCAGGGCTCAGCCGCACTACCCTCCCAGACACTGTACAGGCAGAGGGACCCAGGGCTCAGCCGCACTGCCCTCCCAGACACTGTACAGGCAGAGGGACCTAGGGCTCAGCAACACTGCCCTCCCACACCCTGTACAGGTAGAGGGACCCAGGGCTCAGCCGCACTGCCCTCCCAGACACTTTACAGGTAGAGGGGCCCAGGGCTCAACCGCACTGCCTCCCAGACACTGTACAGGTAGAGGGACCCAGGGCTCAGCCACACTGCTCTCCCACACACTTTACAGGTAGAGGGACCCAGGGCTCAGCCGCACTGCCCTCCCACACACCGTACAGGTACAGGGACCCAGGGGTCAGCCGCACTGCCCTTCCAGACACTGTACAAGTAGAGGGGCCCAGGGCTCAGCCGCACTGCCCTTCCAGACACTGTACAGGTAGAGAGACCCAGGGCTCAGCTGACTGCCCTCCCAGAGACTGTACAGGTAGAGGGGCCCAGGGCTCAGCCACACTGCCCTCCAGACACTGTACAGGTAGAGGGGCCCAGGGCTCAGCCGCACTGCCTCCCAGACACTGTACAGGTACAGGGACCCAGAGCTCAGCCGCACTGCCCTCCAGACACTGTACAGGTAGAGAGACCCAGGGCTCAGCTGCACTGCCCTCCCAGACACTGTACAGGTAGAGGGGCCCAGGGCTCAGCCACACTGCCCTCCAGACACTGTACAGGTAGAGAGACCCAGGGCTCAGCTGCACTGCCCTCCCACACACTGTACAGGTACAGGGACCCAGGCCTCAGCCGCACTGCCCTTCCAGACACTGTACAGGTAGAGGGGCCCAGGGCTCAGCCGCACTACCCTCCCAGACACTGTACAGGCAGAGAGACCCAGGGCTCAGCCGCACTGCCCTCCCAGACACTGTACAGGCAGAGGGACCTAGGGCTCAGCAACACTGCCCTCCCACACCCTGTACAGGTAGAGGGACCCAGGGCTCAGCCGCACTGCCCTCCCAGACACTTTACAGGTAGAGGGGCCCAGGGCTCAGCCGCACTGCCTCCCAGACACTGTACAGGTACAGGGACCCAGGCCTCAGCCGCACTGCCCTTCCAGACACTGTACAGGTAGAGGGGCCCAGGGCTCAGCCGCACTACCCTCCCAGACACTGTACAGGCAGAGGGACCCAGGGCTCAGCCGCACTGCCCTCCCAGACACTGTACAGGCAGAGGGACCTAGGGCTCAGCAACACTGCCCTCCCACACCCTGTACAGGTAGAGGGACCCAGGGCTCAGCCGCACTGCCCTCCCAGACACTTTACAGGTAGAGGGGCCCAGGGCTCAACCGCACTGCCTCCCAGACACTGTACAGGTAGAGGGACCCAGGGCTCAGCCACACTGCTCTCCCACACACTTTACAGGTAGAGGGACCCAGGGCTCAGCCGCACTGCCCTCCCACACACCGTACAGGTACAGGGACCCAGGGGTCAGCCGCACTGCCCTTCCAGACACTGTACAAGTAGAGGGACCCAGGGCACAGCTGCACTGCCCTCCCACACACTGTACAGGCAGAGGGGCCCAGGGCTCAGCCGCACTGCCCTCCCACACACCGTACAGGTAGAGGGACCCAGGGATCAGCCGCACTGCCATCCCACACACTGTACAGGTAGAGGGGACCAGGGCACAGCTGCACTGCCCTCCCAGACACTGTAAAGGTAGAGGGACCCACGGCTCAGCCGCATTGCCCTTCCAGACACTGTACAGGTAGAGGTACCCAGGGCTCAGCTGCACTGCCCTTCCAGACACTGCACAGGTACAGGGACCCAGGGCTCAGCCGCACTGCCCTCCCAGACACTGTACAGGCAGAGGGACCCAGGGCACAGCTGCACTGCCCTCCCAGACACTGTACAGGTTTAGGGACCCAGGGCTCAGCCGCACTGCCCTTCCAGACACTGCACAGGTACAGGGACCCAGGGCTCAGCCCTCCCAGACACTGTACAGGCAGAGGGACCCAGGGCTCAGCCGCACTGCCCTCCCAGACACTGTACAGGTAGAGGGACCCAGTGCTCAGCCGCACTGCCCTTCCAGACACTGTACAGGTAGAGGGACCCAGGGCTCAGCCGCACTGCCCTTCTAGACACAGTACAGGTACAGGAACCCAGGGCTCAGCCGCACTGCCCTCCCAGACACAGTACAGGTACAGGAACCCAGGGCTCAGCCGCACTGCCCTCCCAGACACAGTACAGGTACGGGGACCCAGGGCTCAGCCACGCTGCCCTCCCACACACTGTACAGGTAGAGGGACCCAGGGCTCAGCCACACTGCCCTCCCAGACACTGTACAGGCAGAGGGACCCAGGGCTCAGCCGCACTGCCCTCCAGACACTGTACAGGTAGAGGGGCCCAGGGCTCAGCTGACTGCCCTCCCAGAGACTGTACAGGTAGAGGGGCCCAGGGCTCAGCCACACTGCCCTCCAGACACTGTACAGGTAGAGGGGCCCAGGGCTCAGCCGCACTGCCTCCCAGACACTGTACAGGTACAGGGACCCAGAGCTCAGCCGCACTGCCCTCCAGACACTGTACAGGTAGAGAGACCCAGGGCTCAGCTGCACTGCCCTCCCAGACACTGTACAGGTAGAGGGGCCCAGGGCTCAGCCACACTGCCCTCCAGACACTGTACAGGTAGAGAGACCCAGGGCTCAGCTGCACTGCCCTCCCACACACTGTACAGGTACAGGGACCCAGGCCTCAGCCGCACTGCCCTTCCAGACACTGTACAGGTAGAGGGGCCCAGGGCTCAGCCGCACTACCCTCCCAGACACTGTACAGGCAGAGAGACCCAGGGCTCAGCCGCACTGCCCTCCCAGACACTGTACAGGCAGAGGGACCTAGGGCTCAGCAACACTGCCCTCCCACACCCTGTACAGGTAGAGGGACCCAGGGCTCAGCCGCACTGCCCTCCCAGACACTTTACAGGTAGAGGGGCCCAGGGCTCAGCCGCACTGCCTCCCAGACACTGTACAGGTACAGGGACCCAGGCCTCAGCCGCACTGCCCTTCCAGACACTGTACAGGTAGAGGGGCCCAGGGCTCAGCCGCACTACCCTCCCAGACACTGTACAGGCAGAGGGACCCAGGGCTCAGCCGCACTGCCCTCCCAGACACTGTACAGGCAGAGGGACCTAGGGCTCAGCAACACTGCCCTCCCACACCCTGTACAGGTAGAGGGACCCAGGGCTCAGCCGCACTGCCCTCCCAGACACTTTACAGGTAGAGGGGCCCAGGGCTCAACCGCACTGCCTCCCAGACACTGTACAGGTAGAGGGACCCAGGGCTCAGCCACACTGCTCTCCCACACACTTTACAGGTAGAGGGACCCAGGGCTCAGCCGCACTGCCCTCCCACACACCGTACAGGTACAGGGACCCAGGGGTCAGCCGCACTGCCCTTCCAGACACTGTACAAGTAGAGGGACCCAGGGCACAGCTGCACTGCCCTCCCACACACTGTACAGGCAGAGGGGCCCAGGGCTCAGCCGCACTGCCCTTCCACACACCGTACAGGTAGAGGGACCCAGGGATCAGCCGCACTGCCATCCCACACACTGTACAGGTAGAGGGGACCAGGGCACAGCTGCACTGCCCTCCCAGACACTGTAAAGGTAGAGGGACCCACGGCTCAGCCGCATTGCCCTTCCAGACACTGTACAGGTAGAGGTACCCAGGGCTCAGCTGCACTGCCCTTCCAGACACTGCACAGGTACAGGGACCCAGGGCTCAGCCGCACTGCCCTCCCAGACACTGTACAGGCAGAGGGACCCAGGGCACAGCTGCACTGCCCTCCCAGACACTGTACAGGTTTAGGGACCCAGGGCTCAGCCGCACTGCCCTTCCAGACACTGCACAGGTACAGGGACCCAGGGCTCAGCCCTCCCAGACACTGTACAGGCAGAGGGACCCAGGGCTCAGCCGCACTGCCCTCCCAGACACTGTACAGGTAGAGGGACCCAGTGCTCAGCCGCACTGCCCTTCCAGACACTGTACAGGTAGAGGGACCCAGGGCTCAGCCGCACTGCCCTTCTAGACACAGTACAGGTACAGGAACCCAGGGCTCAGCCGCACTGCCCTCCCAGACACAGTACAGGTACAGGAACCCAGGGCTCAGCCGCACTGCCCTCCCAGACACAGTACAGGTACGGGGACCCAGGGCTCAGCCACGCTGCCCTCCCACACACTGTACAGGTAGAGGGACCCAGGGCTCAGCCACACTGCCCTCCCAGACACTGTACAGGCAGAGGGACCCAGGGCTCAGCCGCACTGCCCTCCAGACACTGTACAGGTAGAGGGGCCCAGGGCTCAGCCACACTGCCCTCCGAGACACCGTACAAGTAGAGGGACCCAGGGCTCAGCCGCTCTGCCCTCCAAAGCCCCCACTGTACAGGTACAGGGACCCAGGGCTCAGCCACACTGCCCTCCCACACACCGTACAAGTAGAGGGACCCAGGGCTCAGCCGCACTGCCCTTCCAGACACTGTACAGGTAGAGGAACCCAGGGCTCAGCCGCACTGCCCTCCAGACACTCTACAGGTAGAGGGACGCAGGGCTCAGCCGCACTGCCCTTCCAGACACTGTACAGGCAGAGGGACCCAGGGCTCAGCAACACTGCCCTCCCACACACTGTACAAGTAGAGGGACCCAGGGCTCAGCCGCACTGCCCTTCCAGACACTGTACAGGTAGAGGGACACAGGGCTTAGCCGCACTGCCCTCCAGACACTCTACAGGTAGAGGGACCCAGGGCTCAGCCGCACTGCCCTCCCAGACACTGTACAGGCAGAGGGACCCAGGGCTCAGCAACACTGCCCTCCCACACACTGTACAGGTAGGGGGGGCCAGGGCTCAGCCGCACTGCCCTCCCAGACACTTTACAGGTAGAGGGGCTCAGGGCTCAGCTGCACTGCCTCCCAGACACTGTACAAGTAGAGGAACCCAGTGCTCAGGCATACTGCCCTCCCAGACACTTTACAGGTAGAGGGATCCAGGGCTCAGCCGCACTGCCCTCCCAGACACTTTACAGGTAGAGGGACCCAGGGCTCAGCCACACTGCCCTCCAGACACTTTACAGGTAGAGGGACCCAGGGCTCAGCAACACTGCCCTCCCACACACTGTACAGGTAGGGGGGCCCAGGGCTCAGCCGCACTGCCCTCCCAGACACTTTACAGGTAGAGGGGCCCAGGGCTCAGCCGCACTGCCCTCCCAGGCACTGTACAGGTAGAGAGACCCAGGGCTCAGCTGCACTGCCCTCCCAGACAATTTACAGGTAGAGGGACCCAGGGCTCAGCCGCACTGCCCTCCCAGACACTTTACAGGTAGAGGGACCCAGGGCTCAGCCGCACTGCCCTCCCAGACACTTTACAGGTAGAGAGACCCAGGGCTCAGCTGCACTGCCCTCCCACACACTGTACAGGTAAAGAGACCTAGGGCTCAGCCACACTGCCCTTCAAAGCACCCACCGTACAAGTAGAGGGACCCAGGCCTCAGCCGCACTGCCCTCCCAGACACTGTACAGGTACAGGGACCCAGGGCTCAGCCGCACTGCCCTCCAGACACTTTACAGGTAGAGGGACCCAGGGCTCAGCCGCACTGCCCTCCAGACACTGTACAGGCAGAGGGACCCAGGGCTCAGCCACACTGCCCTCCCAGACACTTTACAGATAGAGGGACCCAGGGCTCAGCCGCACTGCCCTCCCAGACACTTTACAGGTAGAGGGACCCAGGGCTCAGCCGCACTGCCCTCCCAGACACTTTACAGGTAGAGAGACCCAGGGCTCAGCTGCACTGCCCTCCCACACACTGTACAGGTAAAGAGACCTAGGGCTCAGCCACACTGCCCTTCAAAGCACCCACCGTACAAGTAGAGGGACCCAGGGCTCAGCCGCACTGCCTCCCAGACACTGTACAGGTAGAGGGACCCAGGGCTCAGCCGCACTGCCCTCCAGACACTGTACAGGCAGAGGGACCCAGGGCTCAGCCACACTGCCCTCCCAGACACTTTACAGGTAGAGGGACCCAGGGCTCAGCCGCACTGCCCTCCAGACACTGTACAGGCAGAGGGACCCAGGGCTCAGCCACACTGCCCTCCCAGACACTTTACAGGTAGAGGGACCCAGGGCTCAGCCGCACTGCCCTCCAGACACTGTACAGGCAGAGGGACCCAGGGCTCAGCCACACTGCCCTCCCACACACTGTACAGGTAGAGGGACCCAGGGCACAGCTGCACTGCCCTCCAGACACTGTACAGGCAGAGGGACCCAGGGCTCAGCTGCACTGCCCTCCCAGACACTGTACAGGCAGAGGGACCCAGGGCTCAGCCGCACTGCCCTCCAGACACTGTACAGGCAGAGGGACCCAGGGCTCAGCCACACTGCCCTCCCAGACCCTTTACAGATAGAGGGACCCAGGGCTCAGCCGCACTGCCCTCCCAGACACTTTACAGGTAGAGGGACCCAGGGCTCAGCCGCACTGCCCTCCCAGACACTTTACAGGTAGAGAGACCCAGGGCTCAGCTGCACTGCCCTCCCACACACTGTACAGGTAAAGAGACCTAGGGCTCAGCCACACTGCCCTTCAAAGCACCCACCGTACAAGTAGAGGGACCCAGGGCTCAGCCGCACTGCCTCCCAGACACTGTACAGGTAGAGGGACCCAGGGCTCAGCCGCACTGCCCTCCAGACACTGTACAGGCAGAGGGACCCAGGGCTCAGCCACACTGCCCTCCCAGACACTTTACAGGTAGAGGGACCCAGGGCTCAGCCGCACTACCCTCCAGACACTGTACAGGCAGAGGGACCCAGGGCTCAGCCACACTGCCCTCCCAGACACTTTACAGGTAGAGGGACCCAGGGCTCAGCCGCACTGCCCTCCAGACACTGTACAGGCAGAGGGACCCAGGGCTCAGCCACACTGCCCTCCCACACACTGTACAGGTAGAGGGACCCAGGGCACAGCTGCACTGCCCTCCAGACACTGTACAGGCAGAGGGGCCCAGGGCTCAGCCACACTGCCCTCCAGACACTGTACAGGTAGAGAGACCCAGGGCTCAGCTGCACTGCCCTCCGAGACACCGTACAAGTAGAGGGACCCAGGGCTCAGCCGCACTGCCCTCCAGACTAAGCATGAGCGAATTTTGCGGATCTCGCGTTCGCGAATTTTGCGGATTTGCGGATTCGCAATCCGCAAAATCCGCGAATTCCCGCGAATTTGCGGATTTTTTTTTTTTTGTGTTCGCCCGTGTTTCTGCCAGTTCGCGAGGGTTTTTACAATTTCGCAATTTGCGAACTTACCTGTCGGGTCGCAAGTTTTGCGAACTTGTTGTTTCTACGTGTCCAACCTGTTTGGGACACTCTTCTTCATCACTGCCACTCTCTGTCACCACTGCCACTCTCTGACTACTCATGCCACCCTCTGGCCCACCCATGCCACCCTCTGTTTCATCACCACACCCTCTGGTTGTCCAGTCAGTGTACATTATTGTGGCAAAGCAAGCACACCTTCCCTGCCTCAAGTGACCTGAATTAATTTGGGGCTGATTAATGTGTCACAGAATATTTTTTTAGCTGGCACCTGCTTCCTTAGTGCCTGATTAGTGATCTTTTGCACTTGCTAAGTGCTTTCATTGTTGCAAAATTAGTTACAACACCTGCCCTGCCCCAACTGACAATAATGAATTAGGGGCTGATTAATGGATTTTAACTTCCAGCCTGGCTCCTGCTTGTCTCCCTTAGCTGTAATTCATGACCTTTGTGGCATATGTGTAACTATTCTGAGGTTCAGAGCAGGGTCACATAATAGTTTCAACTGGCAACTGAACTCTGGAGGGGACCCTCAGGAAGCACTACAGGAAATGGCTACTAATGATGTGCCTGAACTTTTGAACCTGGTAAGTAGTTACTTTCAGTTTTGCTTAGATCGTATTTCTGCAATTTCGCACTTATTCGCGGGGCGCGAACTCACGCGAACAGTGCGAGCAGTGCGAGCAAAATCCGCTGCTCGCGGATTTGCGGATTTTGCAGGAAATTCGCAAATCTCGCGGATTGCGGATTTCCCGAAAATCCGCAAAATCCGCGAGCGGAACGGATTTTCCGCCCATGCCTACTCCAGACACTGTACAGGTACAGGAACCCTAGGCTCAGTTGCACTGCCCTCCAAAGCACCCACTGTACAGGTACAGAGACCCAGTGCTCAGGTGCACTGCCATCCCAGACACTGTACAGGTAGAGGGACCCAGGGCTCAGCCGCACTGCCCTCCAGACACTGTACAGGCAGAGGGACCCAGGGCTCAGCCACACTGCCCTCCCAGACACTTTACAGGTAGAGGGACCCAGGGCTCAGCCGCACTGCCCTCCCAGACACTTTACAGGGAGAGGGTGCCCAGGGCTCAGCCGCACTGCCCTCCAGACACTGTACAGGTAGAGGGACCCAGGGCTCAGCCGCACTGCCCTCCCAGACACTTTACAGGTAGAGGGACCCAGGGCTCAGCCGCACTGCCCTCCCAGACACTTTACAGGGAGAGGGTGCCCAGGGCTCAGCCGCACTGCCCTCCAGACACTGTACAGGTAGACGGGCCCAGGGCTCAGCCACACTGCCCTCCAGACACTGTACAGGTAGAGGGACCCAGGGCTCAGCCGCACTGCCCTCCAGACACTGTACAGGCAGAGGGGCCCAGGGCTCAGCCAACCTGCCCTCCCACACACTGTACAGGTACAGGGACCCAGGGCTCAGCCACACTGCCCTCCCACACACTGTACAGGCAGAGGGACCCAGGGCACAGCTGCACTGCCCTCCCAGACACTGTACAAGTAGAGGGGCCCAGGGCTCAGCCGCACTGCCCACCCAGATGCTGTACAGCTACAGGTGTCGAGGACTGAGCCACGCTATCCTTCAAGACACTGTACAGGTACAAGGATACATGGCTCAACAACACTGCCCTCCCACAGACACTGTACAGGTACAAGGATACATAGCTCAGCTGCAATGCCCTCCCACACACTGTACAGGCAGAGGGACCCAGGGCTCAGCCACACTGCTCTCCCAGACACTTTACAGGTAGAGGGACCCAGGGCTCAGCAGCACTGCCCTCCAAAGCACCCACTGTACAGGTACAGGGACCCAGTGCTCAGGTGCACTGCCATCCCAGACACTGTACAGGTACTGGGACCCAGGGCTCAGCCGCACTGCCCTCCAAAGCACCCACTGTACAGGTACAGGGACCCAGTGCTCAGGTGCACTGCCATCCCAGACACTGTATAGGTACAGGGACCTGAGCTCAGCCGCACTGCCCTCCCACACACCGTACAGGTACGGGGACCCAGAGCTCAGCCGCACTGCCCTCCCACACACCGTACAGGTACGGGGACCCAGGGCTCAGCCACACTGCCCTCCCACACACTGTAAAGGCAGAGGGACCCAGGGCTCAGCCACACTGCCCTCCAAAGCACCCACTGTACAGGTACAGGGACCCAGTGCTCGGGTGCACTGCCATCCCAGACACTGTACAGGTAGAGGGGCCCAGGGCTCAGCCAACCTGCCCTCCCACACACTGTACAGGTACGGGGACCCAGGGCTCAGCCGCACTGCCCTCCCACACACCGTACAGGTACGGGGACCCAGGGCTCAGCCACACTGCCCTCCCACACACTGTAAAGGCAGAGGGACCCAGGGCTCAGCCACACTGCCCTCCAAAGCACCCACTGTACAGGTACAGGGACCCAGTGCTCGGGTGCACTGCCATCCCAGACACTGTACAGGTAGAGGGGCCCAGGGCTCAGCCGCACTGCCCTTCCAGACACTGTACAGGTAGAGGGGCCCAGGGCTCAGCCGCACTGCCCACCCAGACACTGTACAGGTACAGGGACCCAGGGCTCAGCCGCACTGCCCACCCAGACACTGTACAGGTAGAGGGACCCAGGGCTCAGCCGCACTACCCTCCCAGACACTGTACAGGCAGAGGGACCCAGGCCTCAGCCGCACTGCCCTTCCAGACACTGTACAGGTAGACGGGCCCAGGGCTCAGCCGCACTGCCCACCCAGACACTGTACAGGTACAGGGACCCAGGGCTCAGCCGCACTGCCCACCCAGACACTGTACAGGTAGAGGGACCCAGGGCTCAGCCGCACTGCCCTTCCTGACACTGTACAGGGAGAGGGGCCCAGGGCTCAGCCGCACTGCCCTTCCTGACACTGTACAGGTAGACGGGCCCAGGGCTCAGCCGCACTGCCCTCCCAGACACTGGGTCTGGGTGGTCACGGTGGAGAAGTGTGGCTCAATGGTTAGAGCGGCAGACCCTGATGCAGAGTTCTGGCCCGGGACCAGGGTTCGATTCCCGCCTAGGCAGCTCTTGGACTCAATCTCCCCGGACCTGTTAATTCTCACCTCGGTGCCTATTCTAATCATGGGTCCCACCCTGTGACTCTGGGCAATAGCTTGCTTAACCTCCACAACGGCCCCAGCAGCGCTTGGATGCCTTGGTTTACCTTGGGGGTGACCAGGAGTGGACATCTCACAGGAAAGCCAGGAAGGGGATCCACAGCGGTATGAATACAGCGCTACGAGACATCAGGGTAGAAGTGCGCTATATAAATACATACACATTTACACACTGTCCAGGGCATAAAGGGTCGCAAAGCTGCCACATTTTCTTCAGTGGTGTTTATTTCAACGAAATCAAGACATCACTTTTTTAACATAGACATTTCCAGGTTTTTATGGATCCCAAGATGGACCCTTCTCCCCCACCCCCACACGCTGCTCACCCACCACCCCTCCCACCGTCAGTGCAAGTAGTTCTGGAGATGGGGGGTCTTTCACCACCCAGTGTCATGTACCTGAACATCTTGGCCTGAGAGGGGGTGTACAACATGGAGAGTCCATGGCTGCGGCCGCTCTCTGCTGGGGGGCCACCTGGGAGTAAAGGGACGAAAAAGCATTGGAGACAGATAGATAGACATACAGACAGACAGCCAAACAGATAGATAGATAGATAGATAGATAGATAGATAGATAGATAGATAGATAGATAGATAGATAGATAGAGTGAAGGCGATAGATAGATAGATAGATAGATAGATAGATAGATAGATAGATAGATAGAGTGAGGGCGATAGATAGATAGATAGATAGATAGATAGATAGATAGATAGATAGATAGATAGATAGATAGAGGGTGATAGATAGATAGAAAGATAGATAGATAGATAGATAGATAGATAGATAGATAGATAGATAGATAGAGTGAAGGCGATAGATAGATAGATAGAGTGAGGGCGATAGATAGATAGATAGATAGATAGATAGAGTGAAGGCGATAGATAGATAGATAGAGTGAGGGCGATAGATAGATAGATAGATAGATAGATAGATAGATAGATAGATAGAGTGAAGGCGATAGATAGATAGATAGAGTGAGGGCGATAGATAGATAGAAAGATAGATAGATAGATAGATAGATAGATAGATAGATAGATAGATAGATAGATAGAGTGAAGGCGATAGATAGATAGATAGAGTGAGGGCGATAGATAGATAGATAGATAGATAGATAGAGTGAAGGCGATAGATAGATAGATAGAGTGAGGGCGATAGATAGATAGATAGATAGATAGATAGATAGATAGATAGAGTGAAGGCAATAGATAGATAGATAGATAGATAGATAGATAGATAGATAGATAGATAGATAGATAGATAGATAGATAGATAGATAGATAGATAGAGTGAGGGCGATAGATAGATAGATAGATAGATAGATAGATAGAGTGAGGGCGATAGATAGATAGATAGATAGATAGATAGATAGATAGATAGATAGAGTGAGGGCGATAGATAGATAGATAGATAGATAGATAGATGTGCAAGGGTGGCATGAAGGGGAGGAAGATCACCTTACACATGGGGAAGAAATAGAGGGAATGAGAAAGGAAGAGAGGTAAGGGAGCAAGAAAAACAGAGAGAAGCAGAGGGTGTGTCAAGAAAAGATAGTTAGTTAGTAATGAGGCTGTGGCTGTACTTTAGAGCAACAGACAGTTGAACATCATGTGCAATCAGCCTAAAATCTAAACACTGCAGGCTTCGCTAACTTTATCGAACACATCTGAAACAAGTATTGGCATAGCCAATAGGCCCGCCTCTGCTAGAGCTGTTGGCTCTGTCAATGTGTTTTAGCCATGTTGATTTGCAATTGAAGAAGGAAATTAATGAAAATCTGTAATCATGCAATCAGTAAATTAATCCGCCATTAATGAAGTAGGGGACTAGTTTTTATAGCCGCACTCGGTAATTCAGGGGTTGTCTGTCCAGTGGCAGAGCCCTAATGCATTAGAGGTAAATAGATTTCCTGTCCCTATGCTGGGCAGAAAAGACACCCACATGTACCACGTGCCCCCATATTTGGCTCTTAAGTGTAGGAGCCGGACAAGTGTGTGTGATTTCGAAGGGAGAGTGCAAACGCGTACCCTATACACCAAGGGTCTCCAAACCGGTCCTGGAGGGCCGGATCCATGCCAGATTTTTAAAATAACTACATGTATCTCAATGGGGATATCCAAAAAATCTGGCATGGATCCGGCCCACCAGGACCGGTTTGGAGACCCCTGCTATACACTATCTCTCTCCGTCCCCCAGCCCATTATATGTCAAGAGCATTGTGCATGAGGGTAGTAAAGGCAACCATATTTATATATATATTTATTTTATTTATATTTAATTTTATAAAGCGCGCAGCTACCCGGAGGTTTCCCGGCGCTAAACTAACAAGGGAGGTGTGCATGTCGTAAAGATTATTGATCAAATAGCCAAGTTTTTACATCTCTGCGGAACTTTAGATAATTGGGTTCAATCCGAATAGACAGAGGGAGAGAGTTCCACAGGGATGGTGCCAGAAAAGCAAAAGATCGACCACCCATTCTGGCTCTCCTCGTCCTAGGAATCTGAAGTTTATGTTGATTGGATGAACGAAGAGTGCGGGAGGGAAGGTACGGATGAATTAAAGATCTCAAGTACTGTGGGGCCTTGCCAGTATTAACTGTGGGGCCTTGCCAGTATTTGAAACAACAAGAGGAACGGGGATAGGACGATATTTAATGGGGTCCAGTGTACATGTCCAAGTATAGCACACAGAAGAATACAAAATTCCCCGGGGAGAGTACAACAGTGTGGAGAAGGAGAAGAGGTGCAGAGTCAGGGAACTAGAGAGGTTCCCTTGTCGGAACTAGAGAGCCTCACACACCCAGAGCACTAGGTGTGAAACACACCCTGACTGTAGGATGTCCAGCTTCACCATCGGCTCACTGCTCCTCGTCAGACCGGCGCTGCAATGTCTGACGGAATGCCGGGAGGCACTCTTTTGGCGGGGTTCTTTTGTTCCTTGCCGATGGTGTGAGTGAGTGAGAACAAGAAGTGTAGTCGGTGAAAAAGTGAGTGAATGTTAAAACAGGGTAAGCAGTCCACAATAGATTTTATTGGTGTGGCTGATTCCCTGGTTAAAAGGGGTGAGAGGGGAGCTAGGGACTGTAAGAATGCAGAAAACTAACTCAACCCCCTATTGTGGTCAACATGTTTCTCGCCAACCGGCGATTCGTCAGGACCTCAACAAGGTACTACACAGGAAAACGGTGATACAATGCTCATTCAGAAAGTAAAAAGCAAATGCAAATACAACCTCACTGGGTCGGGTACAAAGCGGGCCAGGGGTCCTGCTCTAATTAGGCGCCCTAAGGGAGAGTAACACAGGCCTCGCAGCATGCTCCCGTGAGGCCAGCGCTGTCTGGTAGGAGTACCTGAGTGCAGACGCTGGGACGGGGGTGACACCTACCCCTCACGCTCGCGGCACCTGGTCAGGGTGCGGAAACGAACTGAATTGAAGCGAAGATCCTTCGTTTGCTGT